>NW_026860581.1:0-9417 GCF_026571515.1 Ruditapes philippinarum | reverse complement strand
CCCCCAAGAGAGAAGATTTTTAAAGAGTACTCAGGTATGTCTCTTAAATGGATGGTAATTCAAGAAAAATACTGGTTTCTGCATTCTGCTTGCTGATTCAAGTTCTATACTTATATTTTAGTGACATACATAGATATTGTTTGCTAGCCATTACTGAGTGTGTGAAGTTATTGAGTCTTCATTGTCATTGAATTATTATTTTATCTAAACAGCCATCCAGTGTTAGTTCAGACATATCAAGTAGTGGGCCGGTGATCCAAGAGGTGACAGATTCGTTACCATTTGGTAGGGAGGATATAACACTTGAAGCACATAACTACAGCAAACAGGCGCAGAAACCATCACGATCGAAGACCGCTTTGTCAGCCAATGCCAACTCTGGAAGCTTACCTCAAAGTCACAGTCATACCGTGACCTCACAGACAAATAGTGCCGCACAAAATATGGCACTGGATAAAAAATCACCATCAAAAGTGAGCGTTTATCTGATTAAGTTTTCAATTACCTCAATTTTCAGTTTAAAATTTCCAAAATTTAATTGTTGTTTCAATTGAATTTTGTTAAACCTATTCAGGAGTAGTGTACTTAAGTTTTTAGGAATTCTGTACTAAAGTTAATGCTTTGCCAAATGGTTTTTTATGCCTCCAAGTATGGGGAAGCATTTAGGTTTGCAGCTTCCATTAGTCTGCCCTTCTGTCTGTCTGTCCTTCTGACCAGACTTCATGTTCAGTCTATAAGTTTGTCATTTATTGATGAATTTTAGAATAATTTGGTTTGAATGTAAAGCATATGGAGATAATGGTAGCAAGGTTTAGGTCTATAGCTCAAGGTCACACTTTGACTTCAAAGGAAATTTTTCATAAAAATGCACTGCTGTTTGTGTCTGGTCAACCATTCTGTCATTCCTGTATGGATTTAAAAAAACAACAAAAAAATGTGTTAAACACAATGACGCTGTGTCACCCACAAGAATGAGGTCCCTAGCTCAAAGGTCAAGGTCACACTTGCATATCCAAAGTAACGAAATGACTTTTTATAAAAGTGCAATAAGACTCTGTAATGGAAACTCAGCTCACAAGTTTTGTATGTGATGAATGGACAGACTGTGAACTTTAATGTGTTCCCATGATAATACATTAGTCAAATATATATATACATGTACTTTGTTCTTTTTTTCAGGACATGCTGAGTGTCAGCCTTGATAGCACAGATCTGAACAACCTTTTACAAGTAGTAGACCCTTCCAATTTTCATTCTATGGGAGATTCCACTTCAAATTCACAAATTCTGGACAAGTGAGTGGCAATTCATTGTTTCTCTTTACTTAATAACCCGGAAAACAAATAAATCTTCCTTTAAGTATATTGTATTGCCATATTGTTGCTTTGTAATCCAATAAGTCTGTATTTGTTAATCAATGTAGCTATGCATTGTCTTGTCAAAAAATAATCTTCTTACTTGAATAATGTCAAGACCTTTAGTGATTACAAAAATCTCTTCTTACAAATGATACCATGTGAGAAAGCTTTCCAGGTAGTTTATGGAACGTCGGTGGTTTGTTCTTCTCGGGATCCTGTTTCTGCCTGAAATAATGCATCTGAGGTCTTTCTCCATCAGTAAAGCAAAGTCGCCATATAACCTATACAGTGTTGGTATGATGTATAAACCCAAACCAAAAAAAAAAAAAAAAAAAAAGGAAATAAAAAGATAGAATGCATGGGACCTTGACCCAAATGACTGTTGCTATATTATATAACCTTATACAATATGCAGGATCTTTGGTTTCTTAGCTGCCTGCTTGTGTTTGAAATATTATACAAAGGGATACCTTGTTTTGTGTTAACAACAGAAACAAATAGGATCAAATTATCCAGTTTTTATTTTCATTAATGTATGAAGCTTAAATTGATGATAATTGGGGTTATAATAATATGGTTATACATATTTACAAAAATTAAAAAGATTGCTGTTTTAAATGTCAAGTGATGAAATTTGGATTCACAAGTTTCTATGATTTACATTGTCAACTTTAAGTCAATAGAGGCTAGGTGACATTATCAAGTCTGTTAACCTTTACCCCCCTCCCCCCCATCCCAATATCTTAATGGTCTGGTTCATTTATTCAATTTGGACAAAACCATTCATTATTTTAAGGGATAATTTCAAAATATATGCAATAAGTGAATAGCAAACAGTGCAGACCATGATCAGCCGGCATGGACTTGGTATGGTTGATTTTGGTCTAAACTGGTTGCTAGGCTAGATTAGGTCGACACCAGTGGGCTATGAGCTAATGTATGGCATATGTAATATAATACCCGGTATTAACCTGCATGCACAGTTGTATCTTTTTGTATCTTTGCTATTGTAGAATCGGTATTGGTAAACAAATTTATTGTATGTATTTCCTTGTCTTACACATGTATGTTAGTTAAACATAGAGTAGATTGCATGAATGTATATTGTATATGTAGGAAATAGATTGATAGAAGTGTATATCTTTAAAAATGAAACTATAGATTAAAAGCTGCACAACATAGAAAATTAAGGGGAAAAAAACAGCAGAAATTTTAAAAATTTTAAAATTTAAGTAGAATTGTTTTAAAAAAATTTTGTATGTTTTAGTTAATTACCAAAAGTTTGCTTAAAAATTTTTTAAATGCAAATTATGTTAATGTTTTTATCTTTTTTTTAATCACAAAATTAAGTTTTTATATTCAGATGATTCAAAATTTTTAGGTAACTTATATCTATTATACTAAGCCACATTATCTGTATAGTTGGCAATAAATTTATTATTGAAAAAACAAAATTCAGAAATTTTCATGAAAGTTAAACATAAATCTAGAGATGTGCACTTCTGTCAGTTATTCTGAATTACCATTGTATCCTTTGTGACTGTTAGTTGGGACTTATGAAGGAGTGAGATATCATGCTAATAGAATGTTTAGGATACTTTTATGTTGCGGCCTTTGTGATGAGTTCCAATACATAAAAACTCTTATTTGATGTATACATGCCATAATGACCATGACATCCGGGTGACTGTCACGGAGGCATCCTTTTGATGACTTATGTCCCTTAAAATAAAAGTACAAAATACTTGTCGGGCCATGTCTTACATATGAATAAAAAAACCCATATATATTATAATTGATTCTACCCTACGACACTATTGAAATATGAGGTGATGAAGTCTTCAGGAATCTGTGAATGTTTCAGCTATTTTTATCAAATAAAATAGAGAATTGACCATAATTAACAAAGCTCTGTACTGTTTTATGACACCCTAATAATACCCCGCCGATTGGAATCGGGAGGGGGATATTGTTTTGGCGTTGTCCGTCCGTCCATCCGAATTTCGTTTCTGGACTAGTTCTCTGCAACTACTGGCTGGAATTCAACGAAACTTTATGGGAATCATCAATATCAAGAGGAGATGCGCATATCGTTGGCTTGTTCCAGTCAGACCCTTTAACTCAGAGTTATGGCCCTTGATTAGATATATAGTATGCATATAGAGTAAAAATCGTTTCCGCGCTACTTCTCTGCAACTACTGGCTGGAATTCAATGAAATTGTTCTGGTCAGACACTTAAAACTCAGATTTATGGCTCTTGATTAGTTATGCAGTATGCATACATCTCATTGGCATTTCCTGATATTACTATTTAACACAGAGTTATGGCTCTGTTATTGCCCTGAATATTAATCAAATTCAAAGAATATTACTGTTTATGCCATGATAAATATATAAATAAAGCCTTATGTCTTCAGTTGTTGTGTTAGTAATAACCAGTACTCGGCGGGGGATATAAATTCAACGAATTTGCTTGTTACTTTTAAAAAGGATAGATAAACTGTCGAGTATTATTGACATTTTGTCTTGTTTGAGTTGTCATAATATTTGCAAGTTGTAAACACGGGTAATGTAGGTTGTATGCCACTATGCCACTATGTAAATTTTAGTATCAGTTTGCTTGCTAATCTCAATAACCCCCTCCCCCGCCCCCTCCCTGAAAGTGTCGTGGAAAGTAACCTAGAAATTATGGCATGTATGTTTGATGTTAAATAGGATATGACCACTTCTTTCTTAAATATACTTGCTATCTTTGAGATATATGAGTACATGTTATATGAACACAATATGAGTATATGTTATATAAACACAATATAAACACAATATGAGTACATGTTATATAAACACAATTTTGTTATTCAGATACATGAGAGAACATCCTATAGCAGATAGATCAAATGTTTTCACATCTTCACCGTAAGTTTGTTGCTGAAAAAATGATTCATAACAATAATCCTTTGCTGTGACTTGTAATAAATTTCATGTTTAAATCTGTATGAAAAGTTTAAGGTTATAAGAATCTTGCAGACTAATACACCCGCTGCCAGTACATACAAGAATATCCAGCACGAGGGTATCTGTTGTAACGAGGCTGTGCTGAGTTTTAGATGAACAGTTAACCGCAGAGCTAGATATTCATGTCTGTAACAACAGCCAGTGTTTGATTATTTCTCTTGAAGATTACTTGTAAATCATACTTTGTAAAGAAATTACGGAAACTAAATATTTGAATTTAGCCTTTTCTTATTATATTAGCAAATGAATTAACAACTTAATTCTTTACAGCAAAATGACATCTTCATAAGAATGCATTTTATACATAAAAAGGGGCATGGGATTGGTGTCATTTGAAGCATGTGCCTTGATATACATGAAGGGGTGTAAGACGGGTTTATCTAGGACTGGTTGTTAAAACAGTAGATACGAGTCTTGATCCAGTCTTATATGCAATAAAGAGTGGTATATTTCAATTATAGTCCAATCTTGTATCAGATTTAGATCTTTAGATTTAACAGATTTAGATCTCTGGATACTGAAATTACAATGTCCAACTCTATAGAATACTGAGAGAGATTGTCTAGCCTAGCTCTAAACTAATGGCATATGCAAATGAATAACATCATCAATGTTCAGAGACTAAATAAGATAATTTTACTTTATTTGTTTGTACCATTGCTCATAAATTTAAATTTTGTTTATGTTCTGTGTTTTCAACCCCTGTTTAGGAGTTTTCTTGTGGTTCAGTCAAGTTTATTTGTTTAGTTCCTTTTTCTTAAACTGCTTATTTTGTAAAGTTTTCAACAATTTTCTCAAAGTTATTATTGAATGCAACTATTCCGAAATTTAAGTCTTAGTCATGTGTGTTTTCAGAATTGATAATACAACCGTTTAAACTTTTTTTATACTTACAATGTTCTTGCACTCCTTGACTACCTGTATATAGAAACCTCTTCCCTATAACAACATAACAGTAACCAGGAAAGAAATTAGTTCATTTTGTTTTCTTTAAATCTATTTTACTGTACTGTAGGTATATGATAAAAGAAAAGTTTTGTCATGTACTATTCTAATGAAATGTATTGCTCTCGTTGATTGCAGTAAATTGTTATGTGTGCAATTCAACCAATCAGAAGCCCATACATGTAGTATTTCCTATTTATTAAAAATTTGGCTAAAATAAATATCACTTGTTTGAAACTTTTCTCAAAGTTTTGGAGTATTGACATAGAAACAGTGTTGTAAATATTATTGTTGTAGTTTCCATGGTTTTGGTCTATGTATACGTAGGAATTATCATGATTCATACAAAGACTTGCCTCTATGGAGAGTTTTTGTGCATGAGGATGTATTTACAGAAATCTTTTCAATATATCCATATCTGAAATCAATTTTTAGATCAACTTTTCTAAGAACAGTGGGGCAATCCTGCTCACCTGTTTGTTAGCGTTTAATGTTGGCGTTACAGTTATGGCTTAAGTTATTCTGAATAAAATCTTCCCTTTATGAATTTGCTTATTGCGTACACAGGCTCTTGTTATACTCTCAGGCATTGAGAATAATCAGGCATGTGTTCATACCTACAGCTCTTGTTTTTTATAAGCTTGACCATTTTTCGGAGAATGCATATATTATACTCATCCATGTGTTGGTGTTGGCGTTAGTGTCACATTTTGGTTAAGTTTTTGCATGCAAGTTGGTCTCCCCAAAACTGCTGAAGGGAATGGGTTCAAAGCTTCACACATTTATTTGAGAGCATAATAGGTGGCCCGATAACTCTAACATGGATTTTGACAGAATTATGACCCTATTTGAACTTGTTTTACTTTCAGTAGTCAAGTGAACTACCCTACTGACAGCTCTTGTTAATTATTGGAAAAAAAATCATTTAATTAATTGTGTGGTATTTTAACTTTACTGATTGTGATTTGAAAGGTTATATATTTTAAGGTAGTAATACAAGAAAGTCATCATTACCCATATGTCGTATTTATGTGTTTTTATCATCTTAGTGCACATGTTAACTTTGGTAATTTAAAAAGGAGTTTACCTTCTGCTTTAAAGTGAAAGTTTGTTGCATCTTTCTCATACATATATTTTATTGTTATTTTCAGAAATGAAATATCTGGACAGTTAGAAACACTGCAGGAGGACATTGATGGTTTGAAGGATATGCTGAGTGGTAGTCAGTATAATTTTGATCCAAGCACTCTGTTCTCAGTAAGTTATAACTTGTGGTGGAATAATTTCCATTTCTATGAATAATAATGTACAATTTAGGGTATTTTGTTTATACAGTATATTTTATGTTTTATATTATAAAATTCATCAGCAAATCTAATAAGTTTCATGGGGGAGTTTGTGGCCTTGTGATTAAGGACTTCAAACCCCTTACCACTGTGGGTTTGAATCTTGTCAGGGACTTTGGATTCTTTAATGTGAGGAAGCTACCCAGCAAGCTTACAGAACGTTGATGGTTCTACTTAAATGCACGTTTGTGCCTGAAATAATGTACAGAGGGGCACCTGAGGTTTTCCTCCATCAGTAAAGCTGGAAATTAGTCGCCATATGACCTCTGTTGTGTTAATGTGACAAAAAATCCAACCAAAATAAAGTAGTTTGTCCTGTATAATTGATTTCAAAAGTATTTATTGACAAAATAAGTATTCTCACTTGGCTCTCCTCGGTTCTGTATGTTGTGTTTTAAGAATAAATGTCAACAAATTTTGTTACGAGACCGAAAATATCACCCATTGTTTTGATTTGCATGGCCTTCATATTAAACTTGTATAATCATTTCAGTATTCTTGCATTAAATGAGGCAAATTTCAGGGAGGAGGAATGCTTGTTATACTATTACCTTATTTAATGTGAATATAAGAATATGAAAGGAACATTGTTCTTAAATGATAGATTACATTTGAAAATAGGGTGAAGGACGTATATATTTATTTCATCATATTGAAACCATGTATTGTTTGTACATTATGCATGTTGAATATAATTATATCATTGCTGATGTTCTGTTTCAGCTGTTTAATTCAGATATGAATTTACCAGTAAACGTAGAGAATGTAAGTATTTCATAGAATACTGTAATTTGATCATAGGTGCCTGACGTCTAACACACACCCCTGTACCCTATCTCTATATATATAATAAACATGTTTATTATACATTGTATATATACAAGAAGTTTTAAAGGGGATATTAGACGTCAGGCACCTGAGAATTTGATCAAACCTTAAAATTGAATGGTTCATGGTACAATTCGACACTAGAGGGTGAGAGACGACATTCTTCAAGCTTCAGAGTGAAACATTACAAAATGCAGTCTAATAAAGAAATATAGAAATATATTTGATATAGCTGCAAACTTTATAAGAGAAATAGCATAGACTTAAAGATCCTGTAACACATTTTTTATGGTTTTATATCATAAATATGCTGCTCAAATTAAGATTTATCAATATTGTGAGTTCCAAAAAGCATTATTTATAAAGATATTACCGAATTTAACATTTCATGTAAATAAAGGGAGGTAATTAATTTTTTATTTTCTATAAAATCTATGTCAAATTTTTCAATAAGAAATGCATGCATATATTTTAATGTGTACAAATATTTGCAGTACATATTCTTAGATGTTTAAAAATTGGCTAATAAGCATAATTATATACATATATAAAATTTCACTTAAGTGTGGTATACAACCTCAATTACAACACACAGGGTCTTTAATCATGAATCTATTTATGGTCATTCTTTCATTTAAATCTATCTATAGTACATACTTTCATTTGAAACTATTGATAGTACTTACTTTCATTTGAATCTATTTAAAGTACATACTTTCATTTGAATCTGTTTGTAGTACAAACTTTCATTTGAATCTATTTATAGTACATACTTTCATTTGAATCTATTTATAGAACATACTTTCATTTAAATGTATTTATAGTACATACTTTCATTTGAAGCTGTTTATAGTACAAACTTTCATTTGAATCTATTTATAGTACATACTTTCATTTGAATCTATTTATAGAACATACTTTCATTTGAATCTATTTATAGTACATACTTTCATTTGAAGCTGTTTATAGAACAAACTTTCATTTGAATCTATTTATAGTACATACTTTCATTTGAATCTATTTATAGAACAAACTTTCATTTGTATCTATTTATAGTACATACTTTCATTTGAAGCTGTTTACAGAACATTCTTTCATTTGAATCTATTTATAGTACATACTTTCATTTGAATCTATTTATAGAACAAACTTTCATTTGAATCTATTTATAGTACATACTTTCATTTGAATCTATTTATAGAACATACTTTCATTTAAATGTATTTATAGTACATACTTTCATTTGAAGCTGTTTATAGTACAAACTTTCATTTGAATTTATTTATAGTACATGCATTTATTTGAATCTATTTATAGTACAAACTTTCATTTGAATCTATTTATAGTACATACTTTCATTTGAATCTTTGTATAGTACATACTTTCATTTGAAGCTGTTTATAGTACATACTTTCATTTGAATCTATTTATAGTACAAACTTTCATTTGAATCTATTTATAGTACATACTTTCATTTGAATCTATTTATAGTAATACTTTCATTTGAATCTATTTATAGTACATACTTTCATTTGAATCTATTTATAGTACATACTTTCATTTGAATCTATTTATAGTACATACTTCCATTTGAATGTATTTATATTACATAATTTCATTTGAAGCTGTTTACAGAACATACTTTCATTTGAATCTATTTATAGTACATACTTTCATTTGAATCTATTTATAGAACAAACTTTCATTTGAATCTATTTATAGTACATACTTTCATTTGAAGCTGTTTACAGAACATTCTTTCATTTGAATCTATTTATAGTACATGCATTCATTTGAATCTATTTATAGACATAATTTCATTTTGATAATGCTGTATGTAAAGACCCTTTATTTTGTGATATTTTCAGCTACTGGACGATTTGGAGAAAGATGGTGGACAGAACAACAATGCTCTTTCTTTGGG